>NC_056737.1:1355887914-1355905414 GCF_019279795.1 Protopterus annectens
CATCAATTAATTGCTTATTTTGTGTTTTTCCCTTATATTTATCTTCATATCTTCTAAGTCTTTCCGCCTGTTTAGAAATTTTTAGTTTGTTATCTCCAATAGTGCATAATAGATTCTGGTCTGTTCTAATACTGCGCATTCCTTTCATCACATCTATCTTTCTTAGTATTTTTGTTGATCTATTCCCTCGTCTATAATCTTCTAACAATGACACTTCCTGTCTTGGCTGCTTTATAGTTTTCTCTATTTGATATTTCCATGATGGTATTCGCTTTTGCCCCCCTCTTTTCCCTCGCTACCCTGTGTTCCTGTGGTAGAACTTAATCAGTTATTAATTTAGTAGCACTGTAATATATTTTGTTTACTTCTGTTATATTGCATGGGTCTCTATGGCCAGTGGTAATTACTGTGTTCGTTTTATCAAGCTTCTGACTTTTGGGGTTTTATTAACCTTCTGCAGTCTATTTCTCTCATTGATCTTGATATATCTGTCTTTGTCTATTAAATCAAGCAACTCTTCTCTTAACTCACCTTCTTCCATACTGAGGGCACATCCCTTGTTTTCCATTTCCTGCAGGCATTTTATAGAAAGTTCTATAGCATCTTCCTGTGGCACATTCTTTTCAATTTCATCCTGTGCCATCTGTTGCTCTGTCATATGGGAACTCACTGGCCTATCACTCCTCAACACTGACATTGCATCAGAGTTTCCACAGTTTCCTGTTCCTTTCCTTTCTGTCTAGCTTCAAATGAACATTTATACTGGTTTCCTGTGAAAGGCTCCAAAATATCTTGATATGGCACCTGACCAATTGCTTCCTGTTCCACTGGTTTCCCCTTAATTTGGATATCCATTGCTCTATCCTGTTGTGGTGCTTTCTGTATATGATATACTTCACTGAATCCTTCTCTTTCCAGCTGTTCCATAACTTCAATTTCTATTTCTTTGACTTATCCATTACTAATCTCTTTTTTCTACTTTTCCTTTTAGTCTTCTTATTTTTGTATTGTAAAGTTTTCCATGTCTGGATTCCTTTCCCTATATTTTTCTTCAAATATCTTTGGGGCTGCTCTTTTTGTGTTGGTTAGTTTTGCTTTCTCCTTTGCATAAATATTACACCATATTAAATCTCTTTTCCTTTCGCCTGTACATATCTCTTCTTCACATGTCTCATAATCTTCTTGCTTTTCCTTATTCTGGGGACTCGCTCTATCATGCTGTGATGTAGTCTGTTTTAGACCTTCTACATTAAATCCTTCACTTTGCAGGCACTCCACAACTTCAACTTCTATTTCTTTAACTTCTGCTTTACTAATCATCGTTTCTACATTATATCTTTGTGCTCTTAATCTTTTTATTGTGAAATTTCCATATCAGGATACCTTTGCCTGTATTTCTCTTCGAATATCTTTGAGACTTCCTTCTCTATATTAGTTAACTTGTCTTTCTCCTTTGCATAAATATTGTACCATATCAAATCTATCTTTCTTTCCCATGTCCATATTTCTTTTTTATATTTTTCAAATATCTCTAGGCTTTGTTGTTTATATTTTCTCAATTCCTCAGATGCTTCTTTTTCCAAACAGATCAAAATTTCTTGATCTATATACTGTTTTCAAAAATCTGTTGTATCAATGAACATAACTTTTTATTTGAAGCTTCTGACAGTTTTTCCTACGGAAGTATTTTTCTTTCCTCTAATTTCTCTGTTAATCATTTTGTATTTCTTACATCTGGAAATTCTGGGCTTTTTACATAATAGTAACAATACATAATTTCTGTCTTATCCTCAATAGTCCACTCTGTCTTCTTTATGGCTCTTCTTTGGCCAATCAATTTTTGTCATATTTGTGGACCGCTACTACCTTCTACAACGGGGCGGGGGGGGGGGTTCATCCTCCCCCTGAGCCTGGCCCCACTGTAGGAACGTTTCCATATTTTGAGGATTCTACACTGTCATTTTTTTCCAGTCCTGGCACTAGTGCACCTACCAGGATTGGGCACTTTTTTATCCTGGGTCTTGTGCGCCCAGCTATCTTTTTTATTTTTGATTTACTTCTGTCCATGATATATGCTATATAAATACAGTCTATATATCAGTGTCACCTTGGTGAGATTTTGTGAAAAACAGGGTCCACCTCATGAAGGTACACACCAAGACTCGAGGATGAATTCAATTTCAGGACTACTACTCTCCTTTGCTTGCTGACTTTTCATCTCTCCAGCAGGATAAAAGAGTGCTTAAAAATGCATAAGATACACCCTACACTGATTGACTACATTACAGTAACCATGAAACAGTGGTTGACCACTTTGCAATTAAGCCATGATAAAGGACAGATTATTATCCCAAGGATAAAAATTCAAAGGGGGATATTCCATGGTGACTCTTTGTCACCATTGCTATTCTGCCTTGCCATTAATCCATTAATCTGTTTACTTAACAGCTTAGGCCATAGCTACAATTTGGCTCCTAGAAAACAACAAAGTCTAATGACTTCTCGTCTTCTCTTTGTCGATAATTTAAAACTGTATAGCTCATCAGATGAGGAACTGAAAGCACAGCTGCAGGTTGTCAAAACTTTTTCAGATGATACTGGAATGTCATTTGGTCTTGATAAATGTGCAAAAACAAACTTTAAAAAAGGAAAACTGCAGCACCAGGAAAACATCAGTTTGGGACAAGAATGTGCTATAAAAGAACTTGAGCAAGAGGGAGTGTATAAATACTTGGGAATTGATGAAAGATCAGCAATAAAACATGAACAAATCCGAATAAAACTCACTAAGGAGTACTTTAGATGACCTAAATTAATCCTGAAAACAGTATTGACATCTAGGAACAAGACCGAAGCTATAAATCAGTTTGCTCTTCCTGTCCTGGCTCACAGATAGAACCCACAGTGTAAAAGTAGCTGACTCCAAGTCAGACTGCTGATTAGTCATGAGTGGAGTCCCACAGGGTTCAGTCCAGGGTCCTCTCCTGTTTGGTATCTACTATCTCCGAAGTCCAGGCCAACATGAAGGGACTCTGGCTGACAAAGTTCCTAGACGATTGCAAGTTGGGAGCTATTATTAACTCCCCAAGTGATGTTGACATCCTACAGAATGGCCTCACTGTGACCAACGACTGGTGTCAGAACCATGGCCTTAAGATCAATGCCAAAAAATGCGTCGTCATCCCCTTTGGGAAAAAACCCAGTTCCCATGAATTACCACACTGTACACATAAGGTGTTATAAGAGATATGGGAACACAGGCTGACAGCAACCTCTCTTTTGATCACTACATTGCCACTGTGGTCAGAAAGTCCTTCTATGTGGCACATTTCATTACTAAGAGTTTTTCATCCCTCTACTCTTCCCTCATTAGGCCAACCAGTGATTACAATGCCCCATTTGGCATGTACCTCACTAGACACCTGCAACAACTGGAGAGGCCGTGAAATTACTTCACAAAGAGAATCCTAGGCCTTAAACACTTGTCCTATATGGACAGACTCAAAAAAACTCCAACTATTCTCTGTCTCATATCGTGTACTTAGAGGCGATCTCTGCTTGACTTACAAAGCCATATCTGACCCAGCTCTGTTAGAAATGCTACATCTAAAGAAATCCCAATCCCACTGCAACACATGCTCCAGAGACCTCAAACTCATTACCACAATTAACAGAACATGCTGGAGGGACAGGTTCATAACCCAGAAATTGCCCATGCTATGGAAAAGACTTCCCATACATGTCAAGCATAGCACCTCACTGTCCCTCTTCAAGAGAAATTTTGATAAGTGTATGGGAAACAGAAAATTCAACCTGGGGATAACTCCAGTGGCTCTACTCGACAGAGGCACTGGGAACTAAGATTGTGTGGCACTATGCCAGGGTAATCCTATGGCTAGGCTTGTAAAAGTCCCTGGGCCATTAGCCTAGTACACACCTATAAACCTATGTCCTAAGTTATAGTTTTGGAGCGATTGACTGGCTCCAAAAAGTATTGGATAGACTGGATATTAAAACAAGAAGGATGCTTCATGCTTACCACTTGATTTATAAAAATCAGTGTATACCAAGATTATATATTCCCCATTCCGAAGGAGGGATGGGCCTCCTTGAAATTGCTTCATGTATAGATCTGCAATTGTGGGACTCCACACATATTTACTGACCTCACAAGATCCAAATGTAGTGAAAGTTTTGAAACATGAGAAGAATAAATCTAAGGTGGCATCTCTGCTTAATTTACCAGAAGCATATCAATGTCAAGCAGAAATGAAAATCAAACCAGAAGTGGATAAAAACCAGGCAGCAACTGAATGTGTCAAATAACAAAAGAAAGAATATAAGGTGAAGGACCAGATGAGAAGGCAAGAAATGTGGAAAAAACATAAATATAGTTGCAAGTACAGAAAACTTCTGGAAGAGCCTGATGTTGATCAAGAACAAATGCAGGAATGGTTAAGGAGAGGTGAATTCAAACCAAGAAATGAAAGGTTAATATTGACAGCCCAAGAGACTGGGCTATATACATGCTGGTTTACAAAGTCCATTGAACATGTGGGAGAAACAGACATATGTAGGTTTTGTAAAAATGAATTGGAAACAGTCACACACCTTGTTGCTGGTTGCGATGCACTAATGGCAGAGGGACTGTATACTGAAAGGCATAATAATGTGGCAAGACTGTTGTACTAGGGATTGTGCAAACATTATGGTACTGAAGTGGCTGAAAAACACTGGAAACATGAGCCACAAAGAATTATAGAAAATGATGAAGTTTATATCACATGGCATCACCCAATGCCAACAGTTCAAAATATAGATGCTAGAAAACTGGATATAGTTGTTCAAGAAAAGAAGACAAAAGTAGCATTTATCACTGAAATCACCACACCCAGAGACTACAGTGTCTTGCGTACAAAGAGACACAAAGTCATAAAATACCTGAATCTGCAGGCAGAAACAAGAGCCATGTGGAATAAAGATACACAGACAGTTCCAATAGTAGTAGGATCAATGGGTCTTATAAAAAAAAAATTACAATTGTATTTAGATATGTTACCAATTCATGTAACACCGTACAAATTTCAGAAGGAGTCATTACTGGGCACATTGCAGTTGCTGCAAAGAGCACTTTTGGCTGATATCAAAGAGTGAAACAATACTAATTTCATGAACTTTAATCATACTTTGACTTAGGAATGGGGTCCATTCCCATCATGGTATTAGAAACCCAAAAGACTTGGAGAAATTTAAAAAGGGACAAAACCAATACGTAAACCTCAATTAAACAGTTAAGGAGTGTGTCTGCAAGGGTGTATTTAACACTATTAATTACACAACCATGTATATTATCGGTTCCTGTGGAGTAAGTATTGGTCTTGGTTAGTAGTTTCAGTAAATGGTCTTTAGAGACAATTGGGGGAGTAAGGGATTCATATATGTCGGGGCTTTGAATAGAAGTGTTGGGGTGAAGTTGGCACTAAATTTGTTTGCAAGGATATTGGCAATGTGTGTTGGATCAGGATAGGAGGTGTCATTATTGTTAAGAAGGATTTATAATTATCCATAGTTTCGGAAGCCAGCATAGGTTCATAGGCGCCTTTAGTGGATCTATTACTGTTCTTTTTGTGTAATGCTTTTGATATTATCCCTGAGAAGAAGGGTTTTCACTGTAGTAAATAATTTAAGGAGTTTATTTTGTTGTATAAATTGTTTACGTGGGTGGACTACCACAGTGGTTTGTTTTTGAATTTCTCATGATATGTGGCTCTTATAGGTGCTACTACATGTTCAGACTCACAATACAGCTAAATTTTTATTCACGATTATTGATAGGATTGTTGGTTCTAAATTCTCTAAAAATAAGTGGCATGACATTCTTAATAAAAAAGAGATATCTTGGATCATTAACCTATGGGGTTTATTTCCCCCTGGTTTTAATGACCATTTATAAATAATGATTTTTGTATATTTTATGAGAGGTAACATCTTATATCACTAAGCTCTTGTAACCTATATACTGACCAGTTGTTTTTTTCTATCTGTGTTTATATCATCAATTTTATATATTGATTTCATGATATTAGTGATATATGTACACCTATATTTAGGTGGCTCCATAATGTACAATCGATTATTTTTAGATAATACATTTGTACTTAGTGTTTTGACTTCAGGGTTAGTCACAATCAGTTGATTATATTTATATATGAACAATGTGATTAGATTTTTTATATTTAATTTTGTTATGCATTTATTATACTTCATAAGGTTGTGTGTGTGTATATATATATATATATATATATATATATATATATATATATATATATATATATATATATATATATACACACACACACACACACATTTATTCTTTTGGGTGTATATAATGCATGTTCACATTGTAATATAATTTTGATGTCTATTTTATATCCAGCTTTCACACAATGGGTTTATACCTTTAATTTTTGAATTGTAATATCAAAAACTTTTTTGATTGGTGGGTTTGAATTTGGTGACATGTTTTTAATTAAGGCTCTTGGATTAGTGTTTGTTACATTGGGAAAGGTCATTAGACTGAAACCGGTCTGTACATTGTAATAAATGCAATAAATGTTTGTTTCTTCTAATCTGCTGGCCCTTTTTTTGTGGTGCTACTACTTTACACATTTTTTTGATTGAATTTTGCTTCTGTATTAAGGTCAGAGAAGATGCAGTCATAAGAGAAGTTTGATATTTCATCATATCAGGTTGAGGTTGACATATTTATAAATTCAGTGGAGTTTGCTGCAAGAGCTTTTCAGAGTTTAAATAAGGTTATACACTTTTAGACAGACTTCACTGGGGAGGAAATACCAGAGGAGTAGTGCAAGAGGCAGCCATATTTGTAAGAAGTGGGTCAAGAATGCTATGCCCAGTAGGTTTATTTACCAAATTTTCAAGGGAATTTTTGTTTATTAAGTGATAGAATTTTTGGACATATTTACACTGGAGGTACAGGTCTCCCAGTTTATTGAAAGGTGGTTAAAGTCTGATGTTGGTAAAAATATAATTCTAGATTTGAGAGACATAGTTTGAGTACAGGGACAGACTAACAGAGATGTGGGTTTTATTTACATTTAATAGGGACTTGTCAGTGATTGTGCACATGTGTAAGATTCTACTAAGGCTTGCAGTGCAGGGCAGTTTGGTAGTTTGTAGCTTGTATTATGAAGAGTTGTTAAATGGTAATAGAGACCCCCTGTGAAAGTTCTAGTTGCCTAACCATTTTAAGGTTCAGCAGTGGTACGATTTGTTAGTGGTGAATTTGGCTATCATGTTATAGCATTGTTCAAGTTTTATTAGTAGAAATTGCTGAAGGTTGGTATATATGGGGGCAACATATACTAGTGAATATAGAATATATTCAGTCTTTTTTTGCATTGCAGTTAAAAAGTGTTAGCAACAATGTAGGAGTCTACTTTTTCTGTTGGTTTTGTGATAGTTTGTTATATTTGAATATAAAACTTTAGATGATTATCTGTTATGACGCCAAGTAGCTTTGTGTGGGACACAAGTTTGATAAGAGGATTATTTGATAAGATGTTGAAGAAGTAATTTTTTGCAGGATGCAGATTTTGTTGTAAAAGGCAATAGCTTAGTTTTCTTAGCATTCAGCAGGAGCTGAGAATTGTTAAGCCAGTTTTTTTCCTGCAGTTTTTGGAGGGTCATAGCTGTGGCTATCAGTGTAGCATTAGCAGCATGTAGAATGATAGTTGTGTCATTATAGCACTTTAAAGGCCATTAATATAAATGTTAAAGATTATAAGGTCCAAAACTGAGCCTTGGGGCACTCTGACTGAGATGGGCAAGAATGGTGATTGTTCTTTCTGTCATTTTACTGACTATAGCCTGTTAGAAAGGTAGCTATTGAATCTGGGGAGGGAGGGCATGTCAAGGCCTGGTGAAGATAGTGAATGAAGAAGAATTTGTTGGAATACAGTGTCAAATGCCTTAGACAAATCAATGAGTACAGAGGAAACAAAGTTTCCAAACTTCCTGTAGAATGATTTTATTGGCAAAATTAAGGAGAGCTGAGGTAGTGCTATAGTATGGTGTGAAGCCGAGCTGGAAATAATACACTTTTCAAGGCTTTTTGATAGTGGAGAGAGAATGGCTATAGTATGGTAATTATAGAATTCAGTGGAGTCTCCTCCTTTGTGTAAGGGCATAATTATGACTTTTTTCCATATAATGGGTACATAGTTTTCTTTGTTAGATCTGTTTATGAGGATATGAACAGGATATGCTGCAGGATCAGCAGCCATGCAGATGCAATATGAGGGAAGATTATCAGCAGCGAGTGTAGTAGGATTTATGAAGTAGTTTTCTGATGATGGAGATAGAAACAGTGTTAATGTGGAAGGCAGGGACTTTAAAGGACTGTTCTGTGGGGGTGGAGAGGGAAGTAGCTGGATGATTGTTTATGATGGAAGTGACTGGTTATATGAAGTGTGAGTTGAGATGTTTAGAAATAGGTTCGATAAAGTTGGTAGCAGTAGGTTGTTAGGGTTTGTTGGTCTGAATTTAACAAATTAATCGAGGACCAGAACTGTTTTGAGTTCTTATTAAATGTATCTTGGATTGAGGTGTAGTGAGTTTTTTATCAGATCTAATTTATTTTTTTATGCTGATTTGGAGGTGTATGACTTTTTGGAGTGTGGTCTCTTTTTTGTAATAACTACTTTACTAGAAAGGCTCACCCAGACTCTGCTACACTTTATTGTGAGGGAAAGGTTAGTTTGCTTTTTATTTGCTGTATTACTTTATTGTCTTTTTCTATTTTGAATACTGTGATTTGTTTTATTTTCCATGTGTTTTACTTGTATTCTGCTTTTATCTGCATATTAATACTTGAAAAGAGACCACAGCTCTGTCGCTTGTGAGTCAGGCAGAAATTAATACAGGTCAATAGAACAGGTCAGTTAAGGTTAATCATCTGTGAACTGAGTGGGTGGAGCTAGGAACTAAACCTTCTATTTAAGGGGTCAAATAAAACATTTCAGAGCTTTACTAGAAAGGCTCACCCGTACTCTGCTACACTTTGATGTGAGGGAAAGGTTAGCTTGCTTTTTATTTGTTGTATTACTTTATTGCCTTTTTCTATTTTGAATACTGTGATTTGTTTTATTTACCTTGTGTTTTACTTGTATTCTGCTTTTAACTGCATATTAAAACTTGAAAAGCGACCACAGTTCTGTCTCTTGTGAGTCAGACACCCGGTTACTGTAGTGTTCTTAAACACCTCTGTCTTTCTAGTTGCCTTCCCCTTGTTAATTTGACCATATATCTCATTTCCTCTCTGTTTTTACTGGCTTGTGTGAGTAAGCACAAAATTATCATTTTGCAAAATCACTCCGCTTCAACTATTTAAATTTATTGGCCATCCTACCAGAATACAAAAGTGACCACCCCCTTTCAATCTATCTTGCTGTTTTAAAAATAGTGACTCTCCACTAAAACATACCTTTTTAGCCAGGTAAAACTTAAGTTACCTACTTTCACATCTAACTCCTTTAGTGCACACTGCAGTGTTTAGGATAAACCATTTATTTCATCTTACCTTTAAGCATCCCTGTGACTAGCACTTGCTTTAAAACCTGCTGGAAAGCACTAGGAAGTCTTAAACTGATACAAACACTCAACTCTCCTTGTTAATAAGGAGAAATTAATTGTAGGCACTAAACAGCCTATAAATGCAAAGTACCTTGCTAAGGTAAGGGAAAACAGCTCTTGTACTTTACAAAAAACAAAAGCACCAAACCAGGCATGTCCAAGGGTCAGCTTCTGGGATTTCTCCTGTCCACTTGGTGAAACTGGGCATACTGGGGCAATGCAGCAATTGCCTCATGTACACAGACAACCATCTCCTCCTACCACCCAACATTACAACCTGAGAGATGCACTTACATAGCCAAACTGGAAGCAAAGCTCTCTCCACCCAAGATGGTGCTACACAGTCAAGAGGAGAAGGTTAACACTCGCACTGCACCTCAAGCAACACATAGCCCTTCTAAACCCATACATAGCAACACTAAACCCACATATGTGGAGGCCCTTAACATTAACCTGTCCAAGCAACAAGGACCTCTGAAGCTGAAATGCAAACACCAATCATAACCAAAGTGTTACATAGCTCACAACACTAGTGTGCCACTCAACAACATCCCCTAAGGCAAGACAACGTACCCAACACTTTAGTCATAGGTGACTCTATAGTCAGGCACACTGATGTCCCACTCACCAGGCTGAACAAGGAGAAAATTACAGTTAGCTGCCTGTTGGGTGCCAGGATCTGCCACATAATGCATGCAATCTAGTCACTCCACAACAAGTACAAATATGACTCTGTCATTGTCCATGTTGGAGTAAATGACTTGAGATGTACCTCCCTGGACTACATGAAAAGAGACATGGAAGAGCTCTCAGATCATGTGGCCCAGGCAGGTATGACCCTAGCCTTGAATAGCATCCTGCCTTTGCCCGGAATGATACCACAGTACAAGAACAAAATGATTGACTTCAACAATTGGCTAAGCTTCTGGTGTCATTCAAAGGGGATCCAGTATCTGTCTGCCTGGGATGACACGATCACCAGACCACGATGCTTTGCCAGAGATGGTCTGCACCTGTTGCCCCTAGGATTCAGGTTACTAGCTAAGGCTTTTGCCACCCCTATAGTGCCTTTTTTAGACAAAGTTCAAAGGACAAAAACCACCACCATAACAGGTACAAGCATGCAAAATCTGAAGGTAATGCTACTCAATGCTAGAAGTCTAAACCTCAAAATGCACACTCTCGACACATTCCTAAAAATGGAGAACATCGATATCTGTGCAGTAACTGAGACCTGGTTCAAGGCTCCAGAGAGCATCCCTGCAATACCAACCTACAACTCTTACCACACTTTTCGGCCACCAAATGAGGACCGAAACACTAAAGGTGGAGGAGTGTCCATATTCACCAAGGATATTCAAAACACCAGGCTAGTTGCCCAACACAATGCATCTGAAATTCTCCAGGAGCAACTAACACTAGGTAAGACTGCAATCCAAATTGTAGCTTTCTACAGATCCCCCACCATGCCCCAAAATTCTCACTACACGTTTCTAGACATACTGGAAAATATTAAGATACAAGCAAACATCCTAACACTGGGTGATTTCAACTACCCTGCTATTAACTGGGAAAACTACTCGTGTACCAACACCTTTGCCCAACAGTTCTTGGAATTCATAAATTCCAATGCCCTGGATCAGCTAATCCTTAGTCCCACTAGGGGGTCCAATATCCTAGACCTGGTCATTACCAACATGGGAAATTGATGCTCCACACCTATGGTCACCCCCTCATTGGTCAGGTCTGACCATAAGCTAATCATCCTTGACATCCACATCCCACCCCCATCCCCCAGTAAGGAAACCTCTGTAAAAAGTTCTCCAAAGCCAACTTCATGCTACTCAAGTCAGAAGTGACAAACTTCATGACACCCATGCAGATGGGAACTGAAACTTCGACTGCTGATTCCTATACTAAGGCACTGTCCGAGCACATCCACTCATGCATGAATTGTGCCATCCCCAATAGAACCAAGATGCTTTCCTCAAAAAAAAAGGAAACCAATCTGGTGGTCCCTTGCAATAAACAAACTTTACAACAAAAGGAAGAGACTGTTGCAGAAAAGAGAAAAATCCCAGGATGCAAAAAACTCCCTTACCAGCCTCAGTAGGAAGCTGAGATCCCTCATAAAATCCTCCAAAGCTAGTTATGAAAATAAAATTGCCAAAGATTCCAAAGACAACCACAAGGCATTCTATAGCTATGTCAAGAATCTAAATGGCAATGCTCAGATCTGCTCTGAGCTACAACAGAATGGCATTAAATATACTGATCCCAAGAATATTTATAATATCCTGGCAGATCGATTCAGTGAAAACTTCACCCCCCCCTCTCACCCACCTAAATGGCCTATCTCAATACCAAAAGCTTGCCAAATTCCGGTAATAACAGCCACACAGGTAAAATACGTACTCTTCAAAGCTAAGAATACAGCATCCATGGGACCAGACAACATCCCAGGCTGTGTACTACATGAACTACAAAATGAACTGGCACCTCAACTAAGTGTCATCTTTAATCATAGCCTCACCTCAGGCTTTGTGCCCACTGAGTGGTGCACAGCTAGAGTTATCCCACTCCACAACGGGGGGATCCACCTTGAATCCTGGGAACTACCTCCCCATCAGTCTGACAAGCCTGATCTGCAAGGCCATGGAGCGTATTATCATGGAACTTATAAACAAAGACATTGGCACCTTCAAACAATCTACCCCACACATTTTGGGTTTGGGAAGGGCCGATCTTGTCTCCTGAACCTGACTGACTTCTTTGAATCAGTCTCCAGAGCTGTGGACAAGGGTAAGGTGGTCCACATAGCCTATCTGGCCCTTGCCAAGGCCTTCAACACCATCCCCCACTCTGGAAGCATAGATAAACTTACTAAGTTGGGCATTAATCCCTACAGTATCCTTCCTTCACCACGAATGATGCCACAATATAGTGACAAGATGATCAGCTTTAACAATTGGCTTAATTTCTGGTGTCATTCAAAGGTGATCCAGTGTCTGTCTGCTTGGGATGACATGCTTGACAAGCCACGCTGCTTCGCAAGGGACGGCTTGCACCTGTCACCCCTGGGATTCCAGATATTGGCTAAGGCTCTTGCCACCCCCATAGTGCCTTTTTTAGGCAAGGCTAAAATTCTAAACCTACCACCCTAGAAGACAAAAACGGGAAGAAACTAAGGGTAATGCTGCTCAATGCCAGAAGTCTACATCTCAAAATGCATGCACTCGAGGCCCTTCTCAGTATGGAGAACATTGATGTCTGTGCTGTGACTGAAACCTGGTTCAAGGCTCCTGACAGCACCCTGGCACTATCAGGTTTTACCTCATATCATGCGTTCCGGCCCCAAAACCCGGACCATACCACAAAAGGAGGGGGTGTATCCATATTCATCAAGGATACCCACACCTCCAGGTTGGTGGCTACACACGAAGCATCGGAAACCATCCAGGTGCAATTAACCATAGGCAAAACTGCTCTACAATTTGTAGCATGCTACAGGCCACCCTCTCAAACTCAGGAAACCCACACAGCCTTCCTGAAGACACTGGAGGGTATAAATGTATCACCAAACACCATCATATTGGGTGACTTCAACTACCCGAATATAGACTGGGAACATTACTCAAGCCCCAACTTTCTAGCCCAAAGGTTCCTGGAGTTCATAAATTCAAATGCCATGGAACAACTAGTCACCGTCCCCACAAGAGGAGAAAATATACTAGATCTCATCATCACAAACATGGGGACAAAATGCTCCACACCGGAAGTATATCCCTCTTTGGTGAGATCAGATCATAAACTAATCTCACTAGAAATCCACATCCCGCCCCCACCCCAAACAAAAAAGACCATAGTGAAGAACTTCTCTAAAGCAAACTTCACACTACTCAAGACAGGTGTGGTATCCTTCAAGGCCCCTGAGCCAATGGAAACCACAACCCAATCTGCGGAAGCCCTTACAAATGCCTTCTATGAACACCTTCAGGACTGCATGGGTCAGGCAATCCCAAATAAAACCAAGACTCTTTCCACCAAGGGCAAACGTCCAGTCTGGTGGACCCCAGCCATAAACAAACTTTACAATAAGAGGAGAAAGCTATTACATGATAGAGCAAAATCCCAAAAAGGGAAGGCATCTTTGATCAGTACTAGCAAGAAACTATGATCCCTCATAAAATCATCCAAGGCAAACTTTGAGAAAAAAATTGCCATAGATTCAAAAGACAATCATAAGGCCTTCTTCAGCTATGTCAGAAACCTGGGTGGAAACTCCCAGATATGCTCAGAATTAGTCCAAAATGATACAAAAATCACTGAACCCACAGACATTGCCAACATACTGGCAGACAGGTTCAGCGCAAACTTCACCCCCCTCTCCCCCCCAAAAGGAGAGATAACTATAACTATAACAGAGATAACTGTAGCCTCCCAGACATCTCAAATGCGCAGGTGAAAGCTTCTCTCTCTAAAGCTAAAAACACAACATCAATGGGACTGGATGGTGTCCCCGGCTGTGTGCTACATGAACTCAATGAAGAACTAAACCCGCACATAAGGCAGCTGTTTAATCTTAGCCTTACCACAGGACATGTGCCCAAGGAGTGGCGTACGGCAACTGTGGTCCCACTCCACAAAGGCGGTGCCTCTACGGACCCTGGTAATTACCGCCCCATAAGCTTAACAAGCCTGGTCTGCAAAGCTATGGAGAGGATCATAATGGAACTGATAAACAAGGACATAGGGGACTTGCAGACCTTGGACCCAACCCAGTTTGGCTTTGTCAAGGGCAGATCTTGCCTTTTGAACTTGGTCGACTTCTTCAAACAGTTACCAAGGCCATTGATGAGGGAAGGCAGTCCATACAGCCTACCTTGACCTTGCAAAAGCTTTCGACACAATACCCCACTCGGGTATCATAGAGAAACTTACCAGCTTAAATGTAAACCCATATGTCACAAGATGGGTTGCAAACTGGCTAAAGGACAGAACCCACAGGGTTAGAGTTGCTGGAGCCATGTCAGACTCCAAGCCGGTTACAAGTGGTGTCCCACAGGGCTCAGTCCTTGGCCCCCTATTGTTCGGCATCTACTTCTCAGAAGTACAGGCAAACATAGGAGGACTATGGCTGACAAAGTTTGCGGATGACTGCAAACTGGGTGCCATAGTGGATAGTACATCGGACACAGACATCCTTCAGAGGGGTCTCACGGAAACTGATAGCTGGTGCCAGAGCCATGGCCTGAAGTTAAACGCAAAAAAGTGTATAGTCATACCCTTCGGGAAAAACAAGGTAACCCCAAGCTACCATATAGATGGCAACCCACTAAGCACAGAAGAGGTTATCAAGGACCTGGGTACCCAGGTTGACAGTGGCCTCTCGTTTGACACTCACGTTGCCAAAGTGGTTCGAAATACCTTCTACATTGCCCATCTGATCATGAAGGGATTCATATCCAGATCAAGTGAGGTCATTGTTCCCCTGTACTCTTCACTTATTAGACCAATGATCGAGTACAATGCCCCATTCGGGATGTATCTCACCCGACACCTGCAGCAATTGGAGAGACCCCAAAAGTTCCTCACCAAAAGGATAAAGGGACTCCAAAACCTGTCATATACTGCCAGACTGAAGAAACTCCAACTCTATTCAGTTGCATACCGTCTGCTCAGAGGTGACCTGTGCCTGACATACAAGGCCATGACCAACCCGGAATTAATGGACATGCTCCACCTCAAAAAATCCAAATCCACCAGAACCACTAGAACAAGTGACTTAAACCTTAGCACGGATATAAATAGGACATGCTGGAGGGATAGATCTATCACCCAGAGACTCCCCATGCTGTGGAATAAAATCCCGGTCCATGTGAGGCAGAGCACCTCGCTGGCTCTGTTCAAGAGAAATCTTGACCGGTGGATGGGAGATCGTAGGTTTACCCCGGGAATCATCTCTGTGTCACTGCTGGACAGAGGCACAACAAACTAATGGGCACATTATTTCTAACATAAGGGGTGGCCTAAGCCACATAACTTTGGGCTAGGCTTATAAATGCCTTAGGGCAGATAGCCTAGTATAAACCTATGAACCTATGAACCTATGAACATCATGCGATAGGTTGCCAACTGGCTTAGTGACAGAACCCACACTGTAAAAGTAGCTGACTCCAAATCCATCTCCAGACAAGTGACAAGTGGAGTACCTCAGGGTTTAGTCCTGGGACTGCTCTTGTTTGGCATCTACTTCTCTGAAGTACAGGCCAACACTAAGGGACTCTGGCTAACAAAGTTTGCAGATGACTGCAAACTGGGAGCCATTATTGAATTCCCAAATGATATGGATATTCTACAAAAGGTCTTTACAGAAACAGATGCTTGGTGCCAGAGCCATGGGCTCAAGCTCAATGCCAAGAAATGTATAGTTGTCCCCTTTTGGAAAAAAACATGTACCCGTGAATTACCACATAGGTGGCAGTACACTAAACACCGAAAGTATAAGAGACTTAGGGACACAGGTGGAGAGTGGTCTCACATTTGATAACCACATCACCACAACAGTCAGGAAATCTTTCTATGTGGCACACCTCATCACTAAGGGCTTTTCATCCAGAAAAAAGGAGGTCATTGTCCCACTGTACTCATCCCACATTCGACCCATTATAGAATACAACACCCCGTTTGGTATGTACCTCTCAAGACATCTGCAGCAATTGGAAAGGCCGCAGAAATACCTCACTAAAAGAATCACAGGCCTAAAGCAGATGCCCTATGCTGACCATCTAAAAAACTCCACCTATACTCTGTCGCATATCATCTACTCAGAGGCGATCTCTGCTTAACATACAAGGCCATGTCAAACATAGAGCTGTTGGACATGCTACAATTAACAAAATCTCAATCCCTCAGAGACACACACTCCAAAGATCTAAACCTTGTCATCACAATGAACAAAACATGCTGGAGGGACAGGTTCATGACCCTGAGACTCCCCAGACTCTGGAATAGACTGCCCATACATGTCAATCAGAGTGCCTCTTTGGCCCTCTTCAAAAGGAACCTTGATGATTGAATGGGAGATAGGAAATTCACCCTGGGGATCACGTCAGTTGCCCTGCTAGACAGGGGTCCAGGAAAGTAAATACTGTGGGAAGAAATAGCCAAGGGATTGTTATGGGCTAATAAATGCAAAACTTCTATACTGATTAAAGCACATGAAAAAGCAGACCACATTTTTGCCTTATGGCTTTTTCAGTATTGCTGGCATGAATGTTAATTATAAAGAAAGAGAGGAAATATTACTATTGGTGACAGGGTAAAGTACTGGGCAAAGGTTTTTAACAGTGAGCTAGATAATCAATATTTATTTATTTATTCAATTTGGTAAACTGGACTAGTGGACTGATCCAAATGGACTTACTTTAGCCTCAGCCTGGACACATATAAATGATGGCAGAAAAGCAAGTTAGCAAGAGGTATTATGAATACAAACAATGTGCCCAATTCCAAAAGACTTGCTCTCAGTGTAAGTTATGACTTCCATTGAGAGCAGGATGAGATCAGGTCTTTTGGAATTGAGTTCCCTGTGTAATGCCTGTTTATAAACAGGCATTACACTGAAGAAAGCTACTTACACTGAGAGAAAGTCTTTTGGAATCTGGTCCAATATGTTGTGAGCAGATATCAATGAATAAATAACATGCAATAATAACAAAATACACAGTACAGTGGAAGTAGGAAGGGATGGTTAGAGTAATTAGGGAAGAAGAAGAAAGTTAAATAGTGAAGGGATAGAGCATAATCCAATTCCAAAAGACTTGCTCTTAGTGCAAGTGACCAC